>NC_044560.1:31122133-31147952 GCF_007565055.1 Rhinopithecus roxellana
TATGACTTAGATGGTGCTGTCTTTACTTACCCAATACACAGCCAGGAAAACACTCTGCATATTTTCTTCTTTTCTCATTAAAAAAGCAGCTGAATTTGTCTTCAGTGGTCAACATAAAATATTTCTTAATCAAAATTCACTTGTTTATTTTCTTCCCACAGGCTCCTGAACTCTGAGCTACGCTCAGTCTGAGCCACCATACAACCTCATTTTATATCCCTCCTAAGAACACACTGACTTCAGGGTAAAACATTCTCTGATCTAAAATCTGATATTTCACCCTTCATTTAAACATTCCTCTCACCTTTTTTCTAATCTTATTTTCTTATCCTTAGGGAAAAAAAGCCCTTTTCCACCTAATCTTTGCAATCCTTAAAGATCTTATAGTTGGAATTTCCTCCTGTTGCAATACTCCTTTGGAATTCAATTTTTTTTTTTTAACATACATTTAACTGGTTTATTTTAAAACCTCTCAAAACTGCCTCAAAAAAGTAACAATTTTATCTTCAGTAAGACCTCCCAAACCCCTTCTCTCTTAACCTTAACTGCATCTGCCTTGAGGCCCCAGCTTTCCAGGGCTCTGTAGCTTCTCTCACTATAAAGGCTTCTTCCACTGCTGGGGTGAGCAGGCTGGGACATCTGCAGGAAAGGCTTTCCAGAAGGAACTAACCGGGCCTTTAATAACCTCCTCTTGGCCAGGCACAGTGGCTCACACCTGTAATCCCAGCACTCTGGGAGGCCAAGGTGGGCAGATCACCTGAGGTCAGGAGTTCGAGACCAGCCTGACCAACATGGTGAAACCCCGTCTCTACTAAAAAAAAAATACAAAATTAGCCAGATGCAGTGGTGCATGCCTGCAATCCCAGCTACTTGGGAGGCTGAAGCAGCAGAATCGCTTGAACCCGGGAGGCGGAGGTTGCGGTGAGCCGAGATTGCGCCATTGCACTCCAGCCTCAGCAACAAGAGCGAAACTCTGTCTCAAAAAAATAAATAAATAAATAAATAATAACCTCCTTTTGCTGGCTCAAAATTAACCATAGCTAGCAGTCATTGGGGTCAAGCTTTAATTACCATGTCAGAGTCATTCACTTAGTTTTTGAAACTAAATGTTTGAAAAAATCCAGCAAAATGATTCAAAAACATATAAGAAATTTTAAGGTGCTTGTATTTTTTACTTCAGTAAGAGAAGGAATGTATTTATTTCTTTGGACATAAAGTATTATTTTACTTTTTGGATTAAAATCCTGTGGTAAACAATTAGTTATATGGGACACTTCAGGAGGTACCAGTTTCATCACATAAAATTAGCATTAAACTCAGAAATCAAAATAACAGGATATAGAACAAAGATATTTACTTTAGCAAATTCACCCTGCAAAAAAAGAAACTGATGTTTTCACGAATCTATGTAACTCACCAATTATTTACCAGATTTGCTTGTGGAAATATACTAATTCTCTGCAGCCAAAATGGAAGAATAATTTCTCTTATTTTTTTTTTCTCGGTAGCTAACATTCTAAAAGCTAGATGGAATTCGGTTTGAAATCAGTCAGCCATAAAAAACACACCAGAAGGCTGGGCACGGGGACTTACGCCTGTAAATCCCAGCACTTTGGGGGCCAAGGCAGGCGGATCATGAGGTAAGGAGATCGAGACCACCCTCACTAACCAGGTGAAACCCCGTCTCTACTAAAAATACAAAAAAATTAGCTGGGCGTGGTGGCAGGCACCTGTAGTCCCAGCAACTCGGGAGACTGAAGCAGGAGAATGGCATGAACCTGGAAGGCAGAGCTTGCAGTGAGCTGAGATCCCACCACTGCACTCCAGCCTGAGTGACAGAGTGAGACTCTGTCTCAACAAAACAAAACAAAACAAAACAAATCTGAGAAAACGTCTAAATTCACTCTGAGAAAAAGGTGAATGAGAATTTTCAACAAATATATAATTAGATATTATTTTCTGAAACTCACCTTTTTTATGCCCTTTGTAAATATTTTCTTACCTTTCAAGCCCTACTAATAACATGCAATTTACAGTTAAAAAACTGAGGTCACCTGGGCACAGAGGCTCACACCTGCAATCCCAGCACTTTGGGAGGACAAGGTGGGCAGACTACTTGAAGTCAGAATTTTAAGCTCAAAGAGCCTGGCCAACATGGCAAACCCCCATCTCTACGAAAAATACAAAAAGTAGCCAGGCGTGGTGGCGGGCACCTGTAGTCCCAGCTACTCGGGAGGCTGAGGCATGAGAATCACTTGAACTTGTGATGCAGAGGTTGCAGTGAGCACTGCAGAGATTGCACCACTGCACTACAGCCTGGGTGACAGAGGAAAATACTGTCAAAAAAAAAAAAAAAAAAAAAAAACACCTGAGGTCAAAATAAGTGAACAAATCATTTAATCATTTCAAGGTACAGATATGTCTGACTCATGTGTCAAGTCAGGCCATCCAATTACTTGAGAGATTCTCCTACCCCATCCTGTTCACGTAAGTGCTCAATAATCATTCTCTCAGGAGACTCTGAACTCTGTCCCAGTGAGTGCCCCAGGTATATTTTACTTTGCCAAGTTCTTGCACCATCTCACTGGGATCAGTTTTTTTCTTTGTCTTTGGAGTGCTATTTTATTTCACAAACTTTTTACCATTTTTCTTTCACTATTTTCTGTCCCCTAGAGAATCCAGGGGCAAAAATTATTTTGGTTTCCCTCTCACTACCAGCATCTGATTGTCTGAACCATAATGTGTCTCCGAAATGGAAGCTGGGTTGGGTAAAGACAAAATTAATATCTCAAGGGGGTAGCTTTCCAAAAAAACAGCGCACCAGAGGTGCCTCTCAGTCGCAGGGCATTCACCTGCTCTCTTGAGAGGCTCCACTCCATATCTCAGGTTGTCTTATGGGAGATGAGAGGCTACACTCCATACCTCAGGTTGCCTTGTAGGAGAAAATGACCCAGGAACTGATATTCACTAGACACTCTCACAGACATAGCCATGGCGGGTATCCTGGTTTTTCCCCAGACAGTACTGAATCTCAGGTCCAAGAAAAAACTGAAGGGTAGCTGAGGACACATCTCCCTATAAAGTTTCCAAAGGGAAACCTTGACCCAAAAACATTCTGGTATCTGTGTCTAGGGAAAATAGAAGAAAAAATATTTATAAACAGAAAACAAATTTTTTTAAATGTGCCATCAAATGCTTTGTCAAAAAATGATTAAAACAGGTATCAAAATGTACACTAAAGGACAAATAGTTGATAATATGAATAAGGGAGAGGAAACTGGCATTTGGGAATATCAGAAGGAAGTGGAAATTAAGTATTTTACTGCAAGCCAGAGTCAGGCTGAAGACATAGGGGATGTGGGATAGACTTGAGGCCCTACTTGGGACATACGTGAAAAATACAAGTAAACAGCAGTTCCCTGTGGGGTGTGAAAATAATTAAGTGGCTGGCAGTTAGACTGAGGAGGCTCTAGTTCCTAATTTCTACTTTTAAAAAATCTAATTCGGCCAGGCGGGGTGGCTTACATCTGTAATCCCAGCACTTTAGGAAGCTGAGGCGGGTGAAACACGAGGTCATGAGTTCGAGACCAGCCTGATCAACATGGTGAAACCCCCTCTCTATTAAAAATACAAAGTTGGCCAGGGGCAGTGGCTCACGCCTGTAATCCCACCACTTTGGGAGGCTGAGGCTGGCGGATCACAACGTCAGGAAATCGGGACCATCCTGGCTAACACTGCGAAACCCTGTCTCTACGAAAAATAGAAAAATTAGCCGGGCATAACGGCGGGTGCCTGTAGTCCCAGCTACTCCGGAGGCTGAGTCCGGAGAATGGCGGGAATCTGGGAGGCGGAGCTTGCAGTGAGCCGAGATCGCGCCACTGCACTCCAGCCTGGGGGACACAGCGGACTCCGTCTCAAAACAAAAAAATAAAAATAAAAATAAAAAACAAAGTTAACGGGGCGTGGTGGCGCATGCCTGTAATCCCAGCTACTTGGGAGGCTAAGTCAGGAGAATCACTTGAACCTGGTAGGCGGAGAGTGCAGTGAGCCCAGATGGCGCCATTGCACTCCAGCCTGGGCGACAGAGTGAGGCTTTGTCTCAAAAAAATAAACTAGTTCAAATGCATTTTTTGTAAATTACTATATTGGGGGAAAAATTCAGACTTAACAAACTATAAACTGCCAATTAATCTCTGACTACATAATCAAGAAATTTCCATCTTGATAGTACAAACTAAGAAACTACGTAACTGTACCTAACCAATTATTGAATTTGGTTTTCTTCATTATGCGCCTTATAAAACTCTTCTGTCAAATTCTTTCAATAGACCATAAACTACAACCCAAGCTGGGTGCTCTACAATTTTGGAATCACTCTTTGGATAAATTCTTTAATATTTGTGCGGTGACTTCCGTGAATTTTTTTTTTTTTTTTTTTTTTTTTTTTGAGACGGAGTCTTGCTCTGTCACCCAGGCTGGAGTACAGTGGCCGGATCTCAGCTCACTGTAAGCTCCGCCTCCCGGGTTTACACCATTCTCCTGCCTCAGCCTCCGGAGTAGCTGGGACTACAGGCGCCCGCCCCCTCACCCGGCTAGTTTTTTGTATTTTTTAGTAGAGACGGGGTTTCACCGTGTTAGCCAGGATGGTCTCGATCTGACCTCGTGATCCGCCCGTCTCGGCCTCCCAAAGTGCTGGGATTACAGGCTTGAGCCACCGCGCCCGGCCAGCTACTTCCGTAAATTTTTAACAAGAGAAAACAGGAGCTGGGAACCTCACGGACCAAAGCTCTTTCCATTCATGAACCCACACGCGGAGTCAGGATTCTCCTCTGACGACCCTCCCATGGTCACTGCACATCTGGAAGGGACTCCGCGCTGCGGGTGCAGAGCTGCCCCAAGAGGTCTCCAGAAACTCCTTTAACGGCATCAGTTTGGGGGGCCAGGCGGGTGGATCACCTGAGGTCAGAAGTTCAAGACCAGCCTGGTCGACCTGGTGAAACCCCTTCTCCACTAAAAATACAAAAATGAGCCGGGTGTGTTGGTGGGTGTCTAATCCCAGCTACTCAGGAGGCTGAGGCAGGAGAATCATTTGAACCCAGGAGGTGGAGGTTGCAGTGAGCCGAGATCGGGCCGTTGCACTTCAGCCTGGGCAACAAGAGTGAAACGCCATCTCAAAAAACAAAACAACAAAAAAACTAAACCTAATTTTAGTAACATCTTATAAATAAATCCATCGGCCGGGCGCGGTGGCTCAAGCCTGTAATCCCAGCACTTTGGGAGGCCGAGACGGGCGGATCACGAGGTCAGGAGATCGAGACCATCCTGGCTAACACGGTGAAACCCCGTCTCTACTAAAAATACAAAAAAACTAGCCGGGCGAGGTGGCGGGCGCCTGTAGTCCCAGCTACTCGGGAGGCTGAGGCAGGAGAATGGTGTAAACCCGGGAGGCGGAGCTTGCAGTGAGCTGAGATCTGGCCACTGCACTCCAGTCCCGGCGACAGAGCGAGACTCCGCCTCAAAAAAAAAAAAAAAAAAAAAAATAAATAAATAAATAAATAAATAAATAAATCCATCAAATTTGTCATTTTTGAACACTCTAGATTTTCACTTTTTTTTTTTTTTTTTTTTTGAGACGGAGTCTGGCTCTGTCGCCCAGGCTGGAGTGCGGTGGCTGGATCTCAGCTCACTGCAAGCTCCGTCTCCCAGGTTTACGCCATTCTCCTGCCTCCACCTCTCAAGTAGCTGGGACTACAGGCGCCCGCCTCGTAGCCCGGCTAGTTTTTTGTATTCCTTAGTAGAGACGGGGTTTCACCATATTAGCCAGGGTGGTCTCGATCTCCTGACCTTGTGAACCGCCCGTCTCGGCCTCCCAAAGTGCTAGGATTACAGGCTTGAGCCACCGCGCCCGGCCTTCACATATATTTTATAATCTCTTTGTTTGTTTGTTTGTTTGTTTGTTTGTTTGTTTGTTTGTTTGAGACAGAGTCTCCCTCTGCCACCCAGGCTGGAGTTCAGTGGCGCGATCTCGGCTCACTGAAAGCTCCACCTCCCCGGTGCACCTCTCCTGCCCCAGTCTGCCCAGAAGCTGGGATTACAGGCCCCTGCCACCACAACTGGCTAATTTTTGTTTTAGTAGAAACAGGGTTTCACCATGTTGAGGCCAGGCTGGTCTCAAACTCCTGACCTCAGGCAATCTGCCCACCTCGGCCTGCCAAAGTGCTGGAATTACAGGCTTGAGCCACGGTGCCCAGCTTTATAATCTCTTATAATTTTTTAACTTTTTCAATTTTATTTTATTAGACTTTTTTTTTTAAACTTGAAACAATCTTTATTATTATTATTTTTTTTTAGACAGATGTTGCTCTGCCAGCCAGGCCAGAGTTCAATGGCATGATCTCAGCTCACTGCAACCTCCACCTCCTGGGTTCAAGAGATTCTTCTGCCTCAGCCTCCTGAGTAGCTGGGATTACAGGCACCCACCACCACACCCAGCTAATTTAGCATGGTGGCCTGAACCTGTAGTACCAGCTATTTAGGGGCAGAAGTAGGAGGACTGCCTGAGTCCAGGAGGTTGTGGCTGCAATGAGCCCTGATCAAGCCACTGCTCTCCATCATGGGTGACAGAGTGAGACCATTTCTGGGAAAAAAAGCCAAAGCATATAAACTTCAACTTATGGGGTTTTGGGGGTTTTATTTTTGTCTTAAATTGTTATATTTCAGTAGTTTTGGGGTACAGGTAGTATTTGGTTATATGGATAAGTTCTTTTGTGGTGCTTTCTGAGATTTAGGTGCATCAATCGCCCAAGCAGTGTGCACTGTATCCAATATGTAGTCTCTCATCCCTCACTCCTTCTCCCACCCTTCCCGCTGTGTGCCCAGAGTCCATTATATAATTCTTTTTAGTTTTTAATTTTTTTTTTTTTTTTTTTTTTTTTTTGGGACGGAGTTTCACTCTTGTTGCCCAGGTTGGAGTACAATGGCGCGATCTCGGCTCAGGGCAACCTCCGCCTCCCAGGTTCTAGCGATTCTCCTGCCTCAGCCTTCCCGAGTAGCTGGGATTACAGGCATGCACCACCATGCCCGGCTAATTTTGTATTTTTAGTAGAGTCAGGGTTTCTCCATGTTGGTCAGGCTGGTCTTGAACTCCCGACCTCAGGTGATCGCCCGCCTCGGCCTCCCAGAGTGCTGGGATTACAAGCGTGAGCCACCGCGCCTGGCCCCATTATATAATTTTTATGCCTTTGCATCTTCATAGCTTAGCTCCCACTCATAAGTGAGGACACAAAATATTTGGGGTTTTATCTCTTCTTTTCTTTTCTTTTTTTTTTTTTTTTTTTTTTTCCGAGAGGGAGTTTGCTGTGATTACAGGCATGAGCCACCGTGCCTGGTCCATTTGTTGATGTTTTAATTATGGTCTTTTCTGTTTGTATGTTTGTTTGTTTTTGAGATGGAGTCTCTCTCTCTCGCCCAGACTGGAGTGCAGTGGTGCGATCTCGGCTCACTGCAACCTCCGCCTCCCGGGTTCAAGCGATTCTCCAGCCTCAGCCTCGGGAGCAGCAGGGATTACAGACATAAGCCATCGCACCCTGCTGATTTTTGTATTTTTAGTAGAGGCGGGGTTTTACCATGTTGGCCAGGCTCCTCTGGAACTCCTGACCTCAGGTGATCCACCAGTCTTGGTCTCCCAAAGTGCTGGGATTACAGGCATCAGCCATCATGACCAGCCAATTATGGTCATTCTTGCAAGAGTAAGGTGGTATCACATTGTGGTTTTGATTTGCATTTCCCTAATCATCAGTGATATTCAGAATTTTTTTTTTTGAGACGGAGTCTTGCTTTGTCTCCCAGGCTGGAGTGCAGTGGTGCGATCTCGGCTCACTGCAAGCTCCATCCCCCGGGTTCACGCCATTCTCCTGCCTCAGCCTCCCGAGTAGCTGGGACTACAGGTGTCCGCTACCACGCCTGGCTAATGTTTTGTATTTTTAGTAGAGACGACGTTTCACCGTGTTAGCCAGGATAGTCTCGATCTCCTGACCTCGTGATCCGCCCGCCTCGGCCTCCCAAAGAGCTGGGATTACAAGGGTGAGCCACCACGCCAGGCCCAGTATTTTTTTTTTATTGGCCCTTTGTATAGCTTCTTTTGAGAATTGTTTAAGTCCCATCTGTCTTTGTTTTTGTTGCATTTGCTTTGGGGTTCTTGGTAGTGCACTCTTTGCCCAAGTCAATGTCTAGAAGAGTTTTTCCAATGCTTTAGAATTCGGGTAGTTTCAGGTCTTAGATTAAAGTATTTGATCCATCTTGAGTTAATTTTTTTATAAGATGAGAGACGAAGATCCATTTTTTTTTTTTTTTTTTTTTTTGAGATGGAGTCTTGCTCTGTTCCCAGGCTGGGGTGCAGTGGCATGATCTCGGCTCTGCCTCCCAGGTTCAAGCAATTCTCTGCCTCAGCCTCCCGAGTAGCTGGGATTACAGGCACCTGCTACCATACCCAGCTAAATTTTTTTTGTATTTTTAGTAGAGACGGGGTTTCACCATCTTGGCCAGGCAGGTCTTGAACTCCTGACCTCGTGATCTACCCACCTCAACCTCCCTAAGGGCTGGGATAACAGGTATGACCCTCTGTGCCCAGCCAAAGACCCAGTTTTGTTCTTCAATATGTGGCTTCCCAATTATGCCAGCACCATTTATTGAATAGGGTGTTCTTTCCCCACTTTATATCTTTGTTTACTTGTCAAAGATCAGTTGGCTGTAAGTATTTGGGTTTATTTCTGGTTTTGCTATTCTGTTTCATTAGTCTAAATGTCTATTTTTATACCCATACAATGCTGTTTTGGTAACTATACCCTTGTAGTGTAGTTTGAAGTCAGATAATGTGATGCCTTCAGATTTTTTTGTGTATGTTTTTGGTTTTTTTTTTTTTTTTTTTTTTTTTTTTTTTTTTTTTTTTTTCTTTTCTTGCTTTAACTGTGGAGGCTCTTTTTTATTTTACATAAATTTTAGGAATTTTTTTAGTTCTGTGAAGAATAATAATGCTATTTTGATGGAAATTACATTGAATTTGCAGGTTGCTTTTGGTAGGTTTATCATTGTTGCAATAGGATTGCTACCCATCCATAAGCATGAAATATGTTTCCATTTGTTTCCATTGTCTGTGATTTCTTTTAGCAATGTTGTGTAATTTTTCTTGTAGAGATCTTTCACCACCTTGGTTAGACATATTCCTAATTATTATTTTCTTTGCAGCTATTTTTAAATGAGTTGAGTTCTTAATTTAATTCCTAGTTTGGTCACTGTTAGTGTACACTGGTGCCACTAATCTGTGCACATTGATTTTGTATCCTGAAATTTTACTGAATTGATGTATCAGATTGAAAAGCTTTTTTTTCTTTTCTTTTCTTTTTTTTTCTTTTTGAGACAAGGTCTTACTCTGTCGCCCAGGCTGGAGTGCAGTAGCATGATCTCAGCTCACTGCAACCTCTGCCTCCTGGGTTCAAGTGATTCTCCTGTCTCAGCCTCCCTTGTAGCTGGGATTACAGCCACTTGCCACCATGCCCGGCTAATTTTTGTATTCTTGGTAGAGACGGGGTTTTACCACGTTGGCCAGGCTGGTCTTGGACTCCTGACCTCAGATGATCCACCTGCCTCCACCTCCCCAATTGCTGGGATTACAGGCTTGAGCCGCTGTACCCAGCCCTAAAAGCTTTTTAGATGAGTGTTTAGGGTTTCCCAGCTATATATCATTGATAAGCAGTGACAATTTGACTTCCTCTTTACCAATTTAGATGCTCTTTATTTTTTGCTTTACCCTGATTGCTCTGGCTAAGACTTCCATTACTATGTTGAATAGAAGTGGTGAAAGTGGGCATTATTGTCTTGTTGTGTCCTCAGAAAAAAATCCTTCCAACTTTTTCCCATTCAGTGTAATGTTGGCTGTTTATCATAGTTTTTTTTTTGTTTTGTTTTGTTTTGTTTTGTTTTTTTTCCCCATATGGAGTCTTGCTCTGTCACCCAGGCTGCAGTGCAATGGCACAATCTCCGCTCACTGCAATTTCCACCTCTGGGACTCAGCCTCCCCAGTAGCTGGGACCACAGGCACCCGCCATCATTCCTGGCTAATTTTTGTATTTTTGTGCAGATGAGGTTTCACCATGTTGGCCAGGCTGATCTCAAACTCCTGACCTCAGGTGATCTGCCCACCTCTGCCTCCCAAAGTACTAGAATTACAGGCGTGAGCCACGGCACCCAGCCTGTCATAGATGGCTTTTATGACCTTACATTATGTTCCCTCTATCCCAATTTTGCTGAGGATTTTAATCATAAAGGGATGCTGGATTTTGCCAAATGATTTTTCTGTGTATTTTGAGATAATCATATAATTTTTGGTTTTAATTCTGTTTATTTGGTGGATAACATGTATTGACTTACCTATGTGAAATCATCTCTGCATCCCTAGCAGACTCACTTCAAGTGATCCACCCGCCTCATCCTACCAAAGTGCTAGGATTACAGGCATGAGCCACTGCACCCAGCGGCAATTTTTTATTACTAGTTTAATCTTGCTACTTGTTATTGGTCTGTTCAGAGTTTTTATTTCTTCCTGGTTTAATTTAGGAGGGTTGTATATTTCCAGGAATTTATGGAACTCCTCTAGGTTTTCTAGTTTGAGCATGTAAAGGTATTCATAGTAGCTTTGAATGATCTTTTATTTCTTTCTTTATATATTTTTTTGAGATGGAGTCTCGCTCTGTTGCCCAGGCTGGAGTGCAGTGGCTCAATCTTGGCTCACTGCAAGCTCCACCTCCCGGGTTTACACCATTCTCCTGCCTCAGCCTCCCAAGTAGCTGGGACTACAGGCGCTGGCCACCACACCTGGCTAGTTTTTTGTATATTTTAGTCGAGACGGGGTTTCACCATGTTAGCCAGGATGGCCTCAATCTTCTGACTTCGTGATCTGCCCATCTCGGCCTCCCAAAGTGCTGCGATTACAGGCTTGAGCCACCGCGCCTGGCCAAACACTCAGAATGATTTTTTATTTCTAATTGAGCATATTTGGATCTTCCTTCTGCTTTTCTGGGTTAATCTCACCAACAGTCTATCAATTTGGTTTATCTTTTCAAATAACTAGTTTATTGTTTCATTTATCTTTTATATTTTTTAAGTTTCAATCTTATTTAGTTCTGCTCTGATTTTTTTTTTTTTTTCCTGCTGGGTTTGGTTTGTTCTTGTTTCTCTTGTTCCTTGAGGTGTAATCTTAGGTTGTTTACTGTGGTTTTTTGAACTTTTTGATGTGTGTATTTAATGCTATGAACTTTCCTCTTAGCACTGCTTTTGCTGTATCCCAGAGGTTTTAATATGTTGTGTCACTATTATTCAGTTTAAAGAGTTATTTAATTTCCATCTTGATTTCATTGTGGATCCAACAGTCATTCAGGAGCAGGTTATTTAATTTTCATGTATTCGTATGGTTTTGAGTATTCCTATTGGAATTGATTTCTAATTTTATTCCACTGTGGTCTAAGACAGTACTTGATACAATTTTGATATTGTTAAATTTATTCAGGGACTGGGCATGGTGGCTCACGCTTTAATCGCAGTACTTTGGGAGGCCAAGACAGGCAGATAACCTGAGGTCAGAAGCTCAAAACCAGCCTTACCAACATGGTGAAACCCCATCTCTACTAAAAATACAAAACAGGCACGCATGGCGGCATGTGCCTGTAATCCCAGCTACTTGGAAGGCTGAAGCAGCAGAATCCCTTGAACTTGGGAGGCAGAGGTTGCTGTGAGCTAAAATTGTACCATTGCACTCCAGCCTTGGTGACGGAGCGAGACTCTGTTACAAAAAAAAAAAAAAAATCAGACTTGTGACCTATCATATGGTCTATCTTGAAGAATGTTTTATGTGCTGATGAAAAGAATATATATTCTGCAGTTGCTGGGTAGAATATTCTGTAAAGATCTGTTAAGTCCATTTGTTCTAAGGTATAGTTTAAGCCCATTGATTTTTGTTTGTTTGACTTTCTCTCATGATGATCTGTCTAATGCTATAAGTAAAGTATAAAAGTCCCCCACTATTTTTATGTTGTTGTCTATCTCATTGCATTTCTTAAGGTACAACTTAGGTGAAACAAGAAATTTATATTTCTGAAGCATGGAGTTAATATTTTAGGCTAAAATATATTCTTTTTCTTTGAGATGGAGTCTTGCTCTGTTGCCCAAGCTGGAGTGCAGTGACATGATCTTGGCTCAGTGCATCCTCTGCCTCCTGGGTTCAAGTGATTCTCCTGCCTCAGACTCTTGAGTATCTGGGACTGTAGGTGCCTGCCACCATGCGTGGCTAATTTTTCTGTTTTCAGTAGAAATAAGGTTTTACCATATTGGCCAGGCTGGTTTCAAACTCCTAACCTCAGGTGATCTGCCTGCCTTGGCCTCCCCAAGTGTTGGGATTACGGATGTGAGCCACTGTGCCTGGCCTTAAATTTACCGTTTATGGTTTTTTATAAATATATAATATTATATGATCTGCAAACAGCAACTCTTTACTTACTTGTCTTCAATTTCAATGGCTTTAAACAATGTATTTTTGCCTAACTCTTCTGCTACATACTTCCAGGGTTATGTTAAAATGGAAACATTGACAATGGGCACAATGTAGTTTTGCTTTGCATTGGTTTTTGAAAATTTCATTGAACAAAAACCTCTTCAAGTTTATATAAACTGGTTACAAGAGGCAAAGATCCCATATTTATAAGATGACCTCTTCATTTGTAATAGGCAGAGGTGGTAGATTGGTCACAAGGCTGCTGCGTCTACAGAGGATTTACCTTTAGTTGGCTTGTTACAAAAGGCTTGGGTAGTTGTAATTCCCATTTTATTATTGGACAGACTGAATATCCTTCAGGACTTTCATCTGCAGAGCAAACACTAGGGGAAGTTGTTGCAGTCAGGTCTGCATATGGTGGGCCTTACATCAGGATGTGGATGAGGATGCCTTTCACTGAGTACTAGAGAGCGTCTTCCCAGGTCACTGTGTGGGTTTCTACTTCAGCAGAATTGGCCATGAACTGTGGCTTGGAGCTGCAAGTAAAACGTTAAACTGTATGGCTACAAATGGGTGTTTTCCTCCAGGCCTCTGGAAGAGCAGAAGCTTTCCCAGGTTTTGACTGGGAGGAGTTCGGAATGGTTATAGGGTAAGTTCAAAATTCTCAGTGGGAGCAAGTTGGGTTGGTTATTTTTTGGTCTATAGCCAAGAACAGAGGTTCTGTAGTTTGCCACCTTAATAGAAGCCTGTCTCTTAAAAAGAACGTTCCAGGCCGGGCGCTGTGGCTCAAGCCTGTAATCCCAGCACTTTGGGAGGCCGAGACGGGCGGATCACGAGGTCAAGAGATTGAGACCATCCTGGCTAACACAGTGAAACCCCGTCTCTACTAAAAATACAAAAAAAGCTAGCCGGGCGAGGTGGCGGGTGCCTGTAGTCCCAGCTACTCTGGAGGCTGAGGCAGGAGAATGGCGTAAACCCGGGAGGCGAGCTTGCAGTGAGCTGAGATCCAGCCACTGTACTCCAGCCTGGGTGACAGAGCCAGACTCCATGTCAAAAAAAAAAAAAAAAAAAAAAAAAAAGAACGTTCCTCCGCCTGGCGCGGTGGCTCACGCCTGTAATCCCAGCACTTTGGGAAGTCAAGGTGGGTGGATCACAAGGCAGGAGATCGAGATCATCCTGGCCAACATGGTGAAACCCTATCTCTGCTAAAAATACAAAAATTAGCTGGATGTGGTAGTGGACACCTGTAATCCCTGCTACTCAGGAGGCTGAGGCAGAAGAATTGCTTGAACCCAGGAGGCGGAGGTTGTAGTGAGCCAAGATTGCACCACTGCACTCCAGCCTGGACGACAGAGGGAGACTCCATCTCACAAAAAAAAAAAAGAAAATAGGTCACCTTTTTTATTATTATTATTATTTTACTGATGTCGCTCTCCCTATACATTTTTACTTTCTATCTTCTATTTCAAATTTCTCTGTTATTTTAGATTCAGACATTTAGGACATGTTAGAATTTACATGTTATGCCTGAAGTAAATTAGATAATTAGTAGGCATTCCATATTTACTAAAATATTTAGTTATACATTTAAGTTTGCTGCAGACAGAAAGGAATTATATGATTTCCATTCACTTTCTTCAGCTTATATTTAAATAATAAAGTAAGTTCTTCCCAGATATTTGTTTTATATATGAGGCTTTAATTATATTCTGCAAGATTTTTTTTTTTATTTATTTAGCAAGGTAAGACTATTTTTTTTTTTTTTTTTTTTTTTTGGACACAGAGTCTGGCTCTTTTGCCCAGGCTGGAGTACACTGGCGAGATCTCAGCTCACTGCAAGCTCCACCTCCCGGGTTTACGCCATTCTCCTGGCTCAGCCTTCCAAGTAGCTGGGACTACAGGCGCCCGCCACCTCGTCCGGCTAGTTTTTTGTACTTCTTAGTAGAGACGGGGTTTCACCGTGTTAGCCAGGATGGTCTCTATCTGACCTCGTGATCCGCCCGTCTCGGCCTCCCAAAGTGCTGGGATTACAGGCTTGAGCCACCGCGCCCAGCCCCGGTAAGACTATTCTTTGCTTCTAAAGTTAAATTACAGCAGTTTCATTTTGTGTAAGAATAGCATAGATTCTTTAAGAATATATGTAGCATATATTGTGTAAGAATAGCATATATAAACATGACATTTATGAAATTTACCTCTAGTTTTCTTTAATGTTTATTTATTAAAACTTATCATTGGAATCTTCTATTTATGATTATATTGCAATTTCTGTTAAATTTTACTGCCATGCAGTGCATGTCGATGATTCAAAATACCTGCCTTCCATGAGTACACAGATACAGTCAAATATTGTAGTTATCTAGACAGTTTTTTTAATGGTACACCAATGTTGCATACCAGATCTTATGAGTAAACATTACTTTTATTATTATTTTGCAGTTCTATAGGTGTGATTTTAGTGTCCGTTTCTTAATATCAGTGTATTGTGTTTTTTGTTTTACTTACATATTGTAATTCTAGACAATTTGCAATTCTGTTTGTGCACTTTAAGTCAATGTAGGGTTTAGTTAAGAAATAAATTAGCCATATGTCTATCACCATCAGATTATATGTTTCTGTTTTTTTCTATAAATATGACCTCAATTATGATTATGGCTTATCTTGTATATATTTTTTCTTAGTTGATTTTCAGTGGTTGTTTTATCTTCTCTGAGCAGTTGTGGAAATAATCTTATTTTCAGCCTGTGTTTAATAATGAATATATATTTCCTTTGTGTGAGAGAAACACTTTTGTGATTTGAAGGTAATTTTGAAAATATTCATAATTCTGCATTTAGTTTTCCTTCTAAAATAATATTTTTTAAAACAGATAACATAGAATTGATTTTTAAAAAATCTATTTAAGTGTACATTTTATGGCCAGGCATGGTAGTGGCTCACCTGGTAATCCCAGAAATTTAATAGGTCCAAACAGGAGGATCACTTGAGCCCAAACATTTGAGACAAGCTGGGGAAACATATAAAGACCTGCTCTACACAAAAAACTTTAAAATAACAAGCCATGGTGGTGTGCACCTGTGGTTCCAGCAACCTGGGAGATCAAGGGGCAAGGAGCAATTTATCTTGGGAGTTTGAGGCTGAAGTGAGCCATAATTTTGCCACTGCACACCAGCTTGGGTGACAAAGTGAGACCCTCTGTCAAAAAAAAAAAGCTGTGGATTTCAGGCATGTTAAAGTATATTCACCTGGTTATGCAAAAGGCTTCTAGAAGTTCCACAGCTTGTAAAACTAAAACTCAATACCCACTAAGTAACAACTGCCCATTTTACCCTTTCTCCAGCCCTTGGCAAACACCTTTCCACTTTCTGTTTTTATGAGTCTGATTATTTAATTTGTCTCATGTAAATGGAATCGTGTAGTATCTATCATTTTGTTACTGGTATATTTCACGTTACATAATATTTTCAAAATTTACCTTAAAACGTGACAAGATTTTCTTTTTGAAGCCTGAATAGGCCGGGCGCCGCGGCTCAAGCCTGTAATCCCAGCACTTTGGGAGGAGGAGACGTGCGGATCATGAGGTCAGGAGATCGAGACCATCCTGGCTAACACCGTGAAACCCCGTCTCTACTAAAAAATGAAAAAAACTAGCCGGAGGAGGTGGCGGGCGCCTGTAGTCCCAGCTACTCAGGAGGCTGAAGCAGGAGAATGGCGTAAACCCGGGAGGCGGAGCTTGCAGTGAGCTGAGATCCGGCCACTGCACTCCAGCCTGGGCTCCAGAGCGAGACGCCGTCTCAAAGAAAAAAAAAAAAAAAAAAAAAAGCCTGAATAATATTCCTTGTCTGTATATGTTAAATTTTTTGATGTATTTATAAATCAAGGGACATCTAAGTTCTTTCAGCCTTTTGACTTTTGTGAATTCTGGTACAATAAGCATAAACGTTTAAATATCTCTTCCAGGTTCTGTGTTGCATACTTTGGAAATAAATTTATAAATAAGATTGCTATAATTGATTATAATTTTGTGTTTAATTATCTGAGGAACATTTGTAACATTTTAAAATAATGCCTGCATCTTTGTTTTCCACCAACAATTAACATAGGTTTCCTTTTTATAGCATCATCAACAGATTTGGTTTTCTTAAAAAATTGTTAGTGGCTATTCTAATGGGTGTGAAGTTATTTTGTCTTTCACTGTAATTTTTATGCATTCCTCTACGAAATAGTAATTCTGTGTGTCTGATCAAATACTCTTCCTGTTTATACTTTTGATAAAAATTTAGTTTAATTAGTTTTCCATTTCTAAATCCCATTATTCAGCTTCATTGTTCAGTTTTAAGAGTTGCTTATATATTCTGAATATTAACTTATATCACATGTGATTTGCAAATATTTTCACTGATTTCCTAGGAGGCATTGTCACTCTCTTGAATTTTTTTTTTGATGTTCAAAAATTTCTAAGTATATTTCAGTTAGATTTTTCTGTTCTTTTCTTTGTTGCTTATGCATTTAATGTCATTTAAGAAAATGATTCCAAGGCCAATGTCACGTCTTTTCTCCATGTTTTTTTAAGAGATTTGTTAGCTATTTTTTATATCTAAGTATTTTATTTAATTTTTTTTTTGCGTATGCTTCAAGGAAAGAATCCAGCTTTATCATTGCAGATACTCAGTTTTCAGCATTAATTTTTGAAGATATTATCTTTTCTCTATTGTGTGCTCGTGGCAGCTTTGTGGAAGATCACTTATTTACAGACGGGTTCATTTCTGGGCTCCCTATTCTGATTTTTCATCTGTTTATCTGTCTTTGTGTCAGTACTACATTGTTTTGTTAAAGCTTTTAATATGTTTTGAAATGAGAATGTACATTGGCTCCTCTTTTTCATGGGTGTTTGGCTGGTTATAGTTCATAATCAAATTTTAAAACTTTAAAGAATATTTCTGCTTAAAAAACCTGTGCTGTTAGTATTTTTATAGAAATTACACCAAATTTGTTTACCACTATAGGTTGCATTGACATCTTAACAAAATTAAATTTTTTGACTCTTGAGCAAGAATATGTTAGTGATTTATTTATTTATTTATTTATTTATTTATTTATTTATTTTGAGATGGAGTCTCACTCTTGTCACCCAGGCTGGAGTGCACTGGCAAATTCTTGGCTCACCGCAACCTCCGCCTCCCAGGTTCAAACAATTCTCCTGCCTCAGCCTCCCGAGTAGCTGGGATTACAGGCACCTGCCACCACTCCCAGCTAATTTTTTGTAGTTTGAGTAGAGACAGGGTTTCGCCATGTTGGGAAGGCTGGTCTTGAACTCCTGACTTCAGGTGATCCACCCGCCTCGGCCTCCCAAAGAATCTTGCTATATTTTTTTGTTGTTGTTTTTTCTTTTTTTGAGATAGAGCCTCACTGTGTCATCGAGGCAGGAGTGCAGTGGCATGATCTCGGCTCAGCGCAACCTCTACCTTCTGGGTTCAAGTGATTCTCCTGATTCAGTCTCCTGAATAGTTGGGATTACAGGCACCCACCATCATGTCTGGCTAATTTTTTTTTGTATTTTTAGTAGACACGGGGTTTCATCATGTTGGTCAGTCTGGTCTCAAACTCTTGACATTAGGTATTCCAGCCACCTCGGCCTCCCAAAGTGCTGGGATTACAGGCGTGAGCCATGGTGCCCAGTTCTTGTGTTTAATTTTTATATACTTTTGGGTTTTCCTGTTTTACTTTTACTTTTAAGTTAGAATAATACCATCAACAAATCTGTCCTGCCAAATAAAAAGAGAAAACCCTTTCAAAATAACCAAATTTTGAAAAAGCACACTGGCACTGCATATGCCCTACATATAAAGAATGCTGAAAAGCATCCCACTTATTCTAAAATTGACCACGTAATTGGAAGTGAAACACTCCTCAGCAAATGCAAAAGAACGGAAATCATAACAAACAGTCTCTCAGACCACAGTGCAATCAAATTAAAACTCTGGATTAAGAAACTCACTCAAAACCGCACAACTACATGGAAACTGAACAACCTGCTCCAGAATGACTACTGAGTAAATAACAAAATGAAGGCAGAAATAAATAAGCTCTTTGAAACCAATGAGAACAAAGACACAACATACCAGAATCTCTGGAACACAGACAAAGTAGTGTCTAGAGGAAAATTTATAGCACTAAATGTTCACAAGAGAAAGCAGGAAAGATCTAAAATCAATGCCCTAAAATCACAATTAAAAGAACTAGAGAAGCAAGAATAAACAAATTCAAAACCTAGCAGAAGATAACTAAGATCAGAGCAGAACTGAAGGAGATAGAGACACAAAAAAGCCTTCAAAAAACCAATGAATCCAGGAGCTGGTTTTTTGAAATGATCAACAAAATAGACAACTAGCCATGCTAATAAAGAAGAAAAGAGAGAAGAATCAAATAGACAATAAAAATGATAAAGGGAATATCACCACTGATCCCACAGAAATACAAACTACCATCAGATAATACTATAAACACCTCTAAGTAAATAAACTAGAAAATCTGGAAGAAATGGATAAATTCCTGGACACATACACCCTCCCAAGATTAAACAAGGAAGAAGTCGGATATCTGAATAAACCAATAGCAAGTTCTAAAATTGAGGCAGTAATTAATAGCCTACCAACCAAAAAATGCCTGGGACCAGATGGATTCACAGCCGAATTCTACCAGAGAGAGGAGCTGGTACCAATTCTGAAACTATTCCAAACAATAGAAAAAGAGGGACTCCTCCCTAACTCATTTTATGAGGCCAGCATCATCCTGATACCAAAACCGGGCAGAGACACAACAAAAAAAGGATATTTCAGGCCAATATCCCTGATGAACATGGATGCAAAAATCCTCAATAAAATACTGGTAAACTGAATCTGGCAGCACATCAAAAAGCCTGTCCACCACAATCAAGTTGGCTTTATCCCTGGGATGCAAGGCTGATTCAACATACACAAATCAATAAATGTAATCCATGACATAAACAGAATCAATAACAAAAACCACATGATTATCTCCATAGATGCAGAAAAGGCCTTCGATAAAATTCAACACCCCATTCATGCTAAAAACTCTCAATAAACTAGGTATTGATGGAACGTATCTCAAAATAATAAGGACTATTTATGGCAAACCCACAGTTAATATTATACTGAATGGGCAAAAGCTGGAAGCATTCCCTTTGAAAACTAGCGCAAGACAAGGGTGCCTTCTCTCACCACTCCTATTCAACATAGTGTTGGAAGTTCTGACCAGGGCAATCAGGCAAGAGAAAGAAACAATGGGTATTCAAATAGGAAAAGAAGAAGTCAAATTGTCTCTGTTTGCAGATGACATGATTGCATACTTGGAAAATTTTGCAGGGCGCGGTGGCTCAAGCATGTAATCCCAGCACTTTGGGAGGCTGAGATGGGAGGATCACAAGGTCAGGAGATCAAGACCATCCTGGCTAACATGGTGAAACCCTGTCTCTACTAAAAAAAATGCAAAAAACTAGCCAGGAGTGGTGGCGGGCACCTGTAGTCCCAGCTACTCTGGAGGCTGAGGCAGGAGAATGGCGTAAACCCAGAAGGCGGAGTTTGCAGTGAGCTGAGATCCGGCCACTGCACTCCAGCCTGGGTGACAGAGCGAGACTCCATCTCAAGGAAAAAAAAAAAAAAAAAAAAGGAAAACTTTATCATCTCAGCCCCAAATCTCCTTAAGCTGATAAGCAACTTCAGCAAAGTCTCAAGATACAAAATCAATGCACAAAAATTACAACTTTCCTATACACCAATAATAGACAAACAGAAAGCCAAACCATGAGTGAACTCCTGCTCACAATTGCTTCAAAGAGAATAAAATACCTAGGAATTCAACTTACAAGGGATATGAATGACCTCTTCAAAGAGAATTACAAACTACTGCTCAAGGAAATAAGAGAGGACACAAACAAATGGATAAACATTCCATGCTCATGGATAGGAAGAATCAATATCATGAAAATGGCCATACTGCCTAAAGTAATTCATAGATTCAATGCTATTCCCATCAAGCTACCATGGACTTTCTTCACAGAATTAGAAAAAAACTACTTTAAATTTAATATAGAACCAAATAAAAGCTCGTATAACCAAGACAATCCTAAGCAAAAAGAATGAAGCTGGAGGCATCATGCTACCTGACTTCAAATTATGCTACAAGGCTACCATAACCAAAACAGTATGATACTGTTATCAAAACAGATATATAGACCAATGAAACAGAACCTAGACCTCAGAAATAACACCACACATCTACAACCATCTGATCTTTGACAAACCTGAAAAAAACAAGGAATGGGGAAAGGATCCCTGTTTAACAAATGGTGGTGGGAAAACTGGCTAGCCATATGCAGAAAACTGAAACTGGACCACTTCCTTATGCTTTATACAAAAATTAACTCAAGATAGATTACAGACTTAAATGTAATACCCCAAACCATAAAAACCCTAGAAGAAAACCTAGGCAATACCATTCAGGACATAAGCATAGGCAAAGACTTCATGACTAACACACCAAAAGCAATGGCAACAAAATCCAAAATTGACAAATGGGACCTAACTAAACTAAAGAACTTCTGCACAGCAAAAGAAACTATCATCAGAGTGAACAGGCAACCTACAGAATGGGAAAAAAAATTTTGCAATTTATTCATCTGATAAAGGGCTAATATCCAGAATCTACAAAGATCTTAAACAAATTTACATGAAAAAAATTAAAAAAAACAACCCCATCAAAAAGTGGGCAAAGGATATGAGCAGACACTTCTCAAAAGAAGACATTTATGTGGCAAATAAACATATGAAAACAATTCATCATCACTGGTCATTAGAGAAATGCAAATCCAAACCACAATGAGATACCATCTCACAACAGTTAGAATGACAATCATTAAAAAGTCAGGAAACAACAGATACTGTAGAGGATGTGGATAAATAGGAACATTTTCCCACTGTTGGTGGGAGTGTAAATTAGTTCAGCCATTGTGGAAGACAGTGTGGTGATTCCTCAAGGATCTAGAATCAGAAATACCATTTGACCCAGCAATCCGATTAGTGGGTATATACCCAAAATATTATAAATCTTTCTACTGTAAAGACACAGCACTATTCACAATAGCAAAGACTTGGAACCAACTCAAGTGCCCATCAGTGATAGACTGGATAAAGAGCATGTGGCACTTATACACCATGGAATACTCTGCAGCCACAAACAAGGATGAGTTCGTGTGCTTTGCCGGGACATGGATGACACTGGAAACCATCATTCTCAGCAAACTAACACAAGAACAGAAAACCAAACACAGCATGTTCTCTCATAAGTGGAAGTTGAACAATGAGAACACAGGGACACAGGGAGGGGAACATCACACTCGGGGGCTGGGAGAGGGATAGCATTAGGAGAAATACCTAATGTAGATGATGGGCTGATGGGTTCAGCCAACCATCACGGCATGTGTTTACCTGTATAACAAACCTACACATTCTGCACATGTATCTCAGAATTTAAAGTATAATTTTTTAAAAAATGCTGAAGGCAGTTTATTTTACTGAAAATAAAATGACTCAAGAAAATGACACATAATCATATAAAAATATACATTATATATATATATATATTTCTGTTTTTTTTTTTTTTTTTTGAGATGGAGTTTCACTCTTGTTGCCCAGGCTGGAGTGCAGTGGCATGATCTCAGCTCACTGCAACTTCTGCCTTCCAGTTTCAAGCAATTCTCCAGCCTCAGCCTCCCAAGTAGCTGAGATTATGGGTGCCCGCCACCATGCCTGGGTAATTTTTTGTATTTTTAATAGAGATGTCATTTCTCCTAGCCTCTTGATCTGCCCACCTTGGCCTCTGAAAATGCTGGGATTACAGGCGTCAGCCACTGAGCCCAGCGGAAAAAAAAAAAAAAAAAAAAAAAAAAAGGCATTATTTTCTTGGATAGATATGCACATACCAAAAAATGGAATTTCTTAGCATAATCATAATAGTGCAGAAAACATTTTTAAGTATTTTCTATAGTTTCAAAAAAATTTAGAAAATAATAAAAACTTTGAGAGAAAAATATTTGTATGCAACTGAAATTCATCTTCTACCAGATTAAAATATATTATTATATCTTGTAGAGATTTATGTGATTTTCAGGGTATCACAAAAAATACAGATAAGCAAAACAAAATAAGAATAAAGTAAAGCATATCAATACAGGAATCAAAATGACAGAAAGGAAGACTCAAAGACAGAAAATGAGAGACAAAGGTAAAACAAATTTTAAAGGTAAACTGAGGCTGCAGCCAAACCAAGAATGAAGACACAAGACAAACGGCAGTGAGAATAGCCTTTTATTAGGGCCCACGGCTTGCGGGCGAGGTTCCTCAGTCCAAAGGCGTGGGCTGAGGAAGTCGCGCTGAGGGAGGAGGGTAGGGGCTTCTTATAGCCTGAGAGGTAGGGAAGCTGGTTGTGCAAACAGGGCCTGGGGGGTCTTGAAACTATTAGAGCAGGAGTTGACTAAGGGTCACGAGGAAGGGGTCTTTGGAAACTGCTAACCTAAACTGCTGTTTACGAACTTGTGGAATGCAGGTGAGCTGCAGGTCATGGGGGAGTGTGGCTGCCCAGCTGCAACCTCTGATGTATGTAAGTCTGAGGGTGTGTTCAAAGAGGGAGGGAAGTCTCTAAACAAAGGGCCTGTTCGAACAAAGGGCCTGCTACGCCAAGTGGTGCCTCCATGTCTGGTCTGGGTCCCTGCCTAACACAAATAAAATGATAAAATAACATTATTCTTTCTGCTTCAGAAAATTATTTAAACATGTATATAAAATTAACTTCCCAATTAAAATACATACTTTTAATGAAAGAATTAGACAATTGTAAAAACCAAGATCCAACTTGCCTTTGTATAATAGAGTCAGCAGAGATCAGATCTAATGATAAAAAAGACTGATAGTGGCAAGATGGATGTAGATATTCCATGCAAATATTAATTAAATGAGAGCAGAAGAGGTCAAAATAATGTTACTTTAGCTGTATCTTTATTTATTTAGAGATGGAATCTTGCTCTGTTGCCAGGCTGGAGTGCAGTGGTGTGATCTTGGCTCACTGCAACCTCCGCCTCTGGGGTTCAAGAGATTCTTCTGCCTCAGCCTTCTGAGTAGCTGGAACTACAGGCACACACCACCGTGGCTAGCTAATTTTTGTATTTTTAATCAAGATGGGTTTTCATCATGTTGGCCAGGATAATCTTGATCTCTTGACTTTGTGATCCACTCACCTTGGCCTCCCAAAGTTTTACAGGTGTGAGCCACTGCACCCAGCCTTGAGCTGTATCTTAAGCCAAAAACTGTCATATTTTATAAAATGTATTTTAAGTCAAAACTCCACAGAGACAAAACAAGTCATTAAACAATAATAGATTTATTTACTGGGAACCTATAACAAATTTGTGTGTGTGTGTGTGTGTGTGTGTGTTTATCTCACATTAGGCTTGCAAAACATATAAGCCAAATATTGACAGAATTGAAGAAACATAGAGAACAATATAATTACAGTAGGATATTTCTTTTCTTTTTCTTTTCTGTGTTTTTTTTTTTTTTTTTTTTTGAGATGGAGTCTTGCTCTGTCACCAGGCTGGAGTGCAGTGGCGCGATCTTGGCTCACTGCAACCTCCATCTCCCATATTCAAGTGATTCTCCTGCCTCAGCCTCCTGAGTAGCTGGGACTACAGGTGCACACAACCACCCCCAGCTAATTTTTGTGTTTTTAGTAGAGACAGGGTTTCACCATGTTGGCCAGGATGATCTCGATCTCTTGACCTTGTAGTCTGCCTGCCTCATCCTCCCAAAATGCTGGGTTACAGGCGTGAGTCATGGCACCCAGCCTACAGTAGCATATTTCAATACCCCAGTTTGTATAATAAAAATAAAACAAGACAGAATAATAGCAAGACAACAGAGAACTTGAAGACAAGTTAAAACAATCATTAGTAACAGAGGTATAGAGAACACTCCTCAATAACATCAGGATACATACTCTTCCCAACAGCTCATGAAACATTCTCCTTGAAAGACCACCTGTTAGGCCAAAATGAAGTCTTAACATAATTTTTAAAACTAAATTTTTACGGATTACTTTCTATGACCAAAATGAAATGAGAGTATGAAACAATAATAGAAAAAAACTGAAAAAATTATTAATATTCAGATATCAACACACTTATGAGCACGCTCCTGTTCAAAGGTTGAGATAAATATTTTGAAGATATCAATACTGTTCAATGTAACCTACAGATTTAATGAAATGTTCTTTAAAAGTTCACACTATGTTTTGAAGAAATAGAAACAGCAACTCCAAAAGTATACGGAATCCAATGAGACAATAAAATACCCAACAATCTTCAAAGAAAGAAACAATGTTAAGGCATTACAGTTCCTGATTTAAAAACTTATTACATAGGGCCGGGTGCGGTGGCTCACGCCTTGTAATCCCAGCACTTTGGGAGGCCGAGGCGGGTGATCATGAGGTCAGGAGATCAAGACCATCCTGGCTACATGTTGAAACCCCCATCTCTACTAAAATACAAAAAACCATTAGCCGGGCGTGGTGGCGGGCGCCTGTAGTCCCAGCTACTCGGGAGGCTGAGGCAGGAGAATGGCGTGAACCCAGGAGGCAGAGCTTGCAGTGAGCCGAGCTCACAAGAGCACTCCAGCCTGGGTGACAGAGCAAGACTCCGTCTCAAAATAAAATAAAATAAAATAAAATAAAATAAAATAAAATAAAATGAATAAAAAAACTTATTACATATCTGCAAAATTAAAACAATTTGGTGTATAAGTAAAAAGTAAAAACATAGACTAATAAAAAACATGCAGCAGCACATATATAAACTTTAACATACGTGGTCATATGAAGAGTTATTTGCATAGTTATTTGCGTGTTCATAATATTGCAGCATAGTTACAAATTTTAGTAGAGGGGGGTGTTCGCCCTGTTGTCCATGCTGGCCTCCTAGGATCAAACGACCCACCCTTCACTGTCTTCCAAACTGCTGGGATTATAGGTGTGAGCCACTTCACTGGGCCCAATTTATTTTCTTTTTTAAAGGTGTTTTTCTGAAAATGGGAATGTATTGCCCTGTTTTGTATACATTGTACTCTTTAACTGATATTTGGACATATTTTAAAAAAGTTACCTGTCATAATCTTTATTACATACCTTTGTCCTGGCATAGTCTGAAAACAT